>NC_053124.1:3932976-3935476 GCF_010015445.1 Perca fluviatilis | reverse complement strand
TGTGACTGAGGAGCAGCCCCTTCCCTCTCTCCTCATGTGCAGCAGCACTGAGCAGGCAGTTAGAAGGGGAGGGTGCGGGGGCGGTGTAGGTAGGAGAGACAGCGGGATGTGACGGGAGAAAGACGCCACTGAACTGGCCTGGCCCTGGGCAAGCCAGCCTTCTTTGAGAATTCTTTATCAAACTTTCTCCCTCCCTTTTGTAGAATTTATTTTTTTACTTCAAATATAGGCTACCTAAGTAATAATTATAAATTCCTTTAGTGAGTTTGTGATTATTTGGCTAAAGATTTCTATTTCTTTCGGTCTCCCTGCTGACACATCACTCAGCTTTATGCTAATTATTGCGTAATGATGTCATAAATATGCAAATGAGTGTATGACATCATCTTGCTACTTATAGCAACTTTTGGAGCTGGTGCTAGCTACTTTAATTGAAAAAGATTGGCAACACTGGCGTCCACAACGTTGCACTTCAGGCTTAGAGGCTATTGTTAGTAGTAGCATGCTGCTGGTGACATTGCGGTGGGATTAACTGTACTAATAAAACCACAGAAAACAGCCACCACATTGCTGTGAAAGCTCCCTGAACGTCATTTTGTCAGTCTGGTTGTTACCCCTCTCTGCGGCACTCTCCTCCACTCCATATCTTTATAACGATGCTAACTGGAGCTGACTGGAGCTAAGCGCTAATCGTTGCTAACAGAGCCTTCAGTTCTCCGTGCCTGTATCCATTAACTGTATTTATGGACTGAATAAAACCCGTAATGTCTTTAAATTTGCTGTAAACGTTTTAAACTACAGCTCAGTGTTGTTTGAATGACAGAAATCTGTTGAGATGAGATCTTAATGAGTGCAACAGCACATGTAACTTCAGCTATAGTACAAAAAAACATGTAGGATCCCCAAAACACGGATTAAAACACTTAAAAAATGAACAGTGATCCAACAAACAAAATGAACAAGAATTTACTTTAGATAGCCCTAGTCTTATATGATTTAACAGAAGTTAGGAGGATATAGTGTTGAGATTAATAATAAGGTAACTTTCTGAATGGATCATAGTATAGGCTAGTATTACAGTTAAATTGTTAATGGGCTACATATAACATAACATATAACCTTTGGGTTCCGGGTAATCAAGTATTTTATCTGCTGAATGTTAACATTAGTCATTTTAATTTTTTTTGTTAAAATGGATTTTTCAAAACTTGTATCGAAAATTGTTTAGGAACCGGTATCAAAGTCACGGTATCGGTACCAGTATAAGATACCCAGCCCTACTTCTTACTACTCTAATGAAGGAGTTTAGTACCTGCTTTTTAATATGAAAGTTAGGATTAAGTTAAAAAAGAGGAAGGGAAGTTTCCACTGCTTGTACAGTTTGTTGTTAAATCACTGACTTTTATTTTGCTTTACTCACTGTTAAAGGGTAGTGTTTTTCAAGCTGGACCTTTTTCTTTTTTACCTTACATTGGTGAATAATGTGAACAACAATCTTTGAAATTAGTCCAGGATTGAGCGAGAACACTGTAACCGGCAGCTCCGAACCGGGCTGCAATGTAATCTTATAGGGCAAATGTGCATCGTCAGTTTCTGTCCACTAAAAGTGCTATTTTACCACTGACCGACTCAGATTGTTACTCTAAGTGTCTGACAACATTATGGAAATGATCTTTACAGAGAGAGACCTTTTTGTTAAAGAGAGAGATCCTTTTTTTTTTTAACCAGAAACAGCCCCCAAATCACCATCACCAAACCCGCCAGACTCCATTTAAATAAACAATACTTTTAAGCGTGTCCACCTCTTCTCTTTCTTTCTTATTATTCTTTCCTTTCCATTTATTTCTATCCATTAATCTGTCTTTATCTTCTTCTTCTTATTCCCTCCTTTCTTCTTTTTCCTCCTTCCTCTCTTTTCTGTTTTTCTGTTTTATTTTTCCTTTATTCTTCCATCCTATTTCCTTTCCTTTCCTTACTCCTTCCATGTCCCTCCTTTCTCATTGCTTTCCTTCATTTTTTTTTTTCTCTATATGTGTCTCCATTTCTCTGTAACTATTTCCTTGTCTCCTCTTTTCTTTCGTGTTTCTATTTCTGTGTTCCATTATGGGGCTTTCAGCTAGTGTCTCCGCTTTCCATTCTTTTTCCATTTTTCCTTTCTTAGGGTATGTCCTATGCGTTTCTTTGTGTGTTGTCTTCTTTTCGTCTGCGTTATTTTGTGGTGTGTTCGTGTCTCTTATGTGTGCTCCTTGCCTGTGCCTCCTCTGTGTGTGTGTCTGGTCTGTATGTGTGTGTGTATTGTATGTATGTTCTCTATATGTGTATGTATGTGTGTCTGTGTGTGTGTGTGTGTGTGTGTGTGTGTGTATGTATTTGTGTGTGTATATTATGTGTTGTGTGTGTTTGTGTGTTTTGTGTGGTTATATATATATATGTATGTGTGTATGCTCCTTATATATGTGTGTGTGTGTGTGTATATATATATATATATGTGTGTGTATAT